>NC_059331.1:126423726-126451226 GCF_018350155.1 Leopardus geoffroyi
CTCATGGTTTGTGGGATCAAGCCCCGTATCAGGCTCTGCACTAACAGCATGGAGCATGCTTGGGATGTTCCCTCTCTCCTCTCTCTCTGCCTCTCCTTTCACCCTCTCTCTCTCTTTCTCTCAAAATAAATAAATAAACATTAAAAATTAAAAAAAAAAAACCTAAGGGCTGGTTATCCCCATCCTATGGTTTGTGGTCTCCTCATTTCTTCTCCGTGTAGATCTTGGGTAAATGACAAATCAAACTGCAAAACCCATGGACTTGAGTCCATGGGTTTGTTCCCACGCCAGTTCTCGCTCGTGCCCAGGAGTAAGCCCGGTCCATTACTCTGCCATATCTGAACTTCACCCTCTTCCTGTTCTGGTCCTTCATAGACACTGCTGATACTTCTGCTAGGTAACAGTGATTTCCATTGAGCACCTCCTACTTCCAGAGTCACTAAGCTAAGCACTTAGCATGCATTACCTCATGTAATGTTCCCAACAATGCCATAAAGTGAGATTATCACTGTCTCCATTTTACACTTGATGGAACAGAGAAGGACTTTCCCAAGACACCTGGGCAGTGGCAAAACTGGGCTGGGAAGGTGGATGGCAATGATTCCAAAGCCATGACACAAATCTATTCTCTGAGATGTTAATGGTGTTCCCTGCAAAATAAAGTGGGAATTCATATTAGTTTAAAAAAGACTCTGATAAAAATCCTGCAAGAAAGGAACTTTGGATTTCTTTTTCCCAGTGTTCTCCAAAATTAGTTAACCACAGAACACTCTCTCCCTCTCTCTTTCCCCTCTGGCCCCTCCTGCATCTCTTCGTCTCTTTCAGAGAACTTCCCTTAACATCTCAGGGGACACTCATGTTTCTGGGACCACAGGGTGGAAAGTGCTGCGTCAACAGAGTGAACTGTCGGGCCAGAGAGGCCTCTCCAGCTAAGCAGTGTCAAAGGGACTAGTCATAACACTAAAACGGAAAGGCGGACTTTAGAGACCACTGAGCTGAGTGTAGGGACCCCGGCAACGGGGTCTGGCACTACAGGAGATAGGACTCAACTGCAAACCCGACAAGGGAAAGTGAGGACGTACAGCCAAAGAGCCAGGTGGCGGTGAGTGGATGGAAAATTCCTACGAGCAAAGGGGCGCTCTGGCTAAACCCACCTACCAGGGTGATCAGACACCATCTGCAGGACAATGGAAGATAAGGAACCAGATCAGCTATCGAGGGTGAGACTCTGGCTAAACCACCTTCGCAGGATTCTTGCTGAAACTGGATAATGCAAGATGGACACAGAAGCCCAAAAGCCAAGTCCTAGCTGGGAAGAGGGCCCAAAGGAGCCTGGCTGAAGTTTGGTCAAGGAGAGGCTCTGCCAACAAACCACCAGCTGACCCCCTGCGTCAGACTCTGAAGAAGTACCAGAGGGACCTGCAGGAAAACAGAGCAGGAAGTTAGGAGGCGGCAGGACGAATCGAGGAAGATGGCAGAGCCAGGGCTTCCAGCCGGGATTCTCAGCCCTGAAGCACATCGCAATCCCTGCACAACTGAAAAACAAAAGCAAAGAACCCACCTCCGCCCTCGGAGGCTCTGAGCACAGCTAGAGCTCACACATGCACACACTTGTCCGTCTTCCCAGGTGCGTCTGGTGCGCAGCAGCCGGGTGGGACCGCGCCGTGCCGAGCTGGGCATCTCCCTCACACGGCTCCCAGTCACGGCCAGAGAGCTTCCCCCAAGAAGACACACCAACGGGCTTCAGGTTTCTTGAAGAAAGGCTGTCCTTGGCAGCTCTAACCTCAAGAAGCTGAGACTGACAAGGCCAGGATGAGGGAGAGAGGCAGGAAGCGGCATCCTCCCCATCTTCACTGGAGCCAGGGCCATTAGGCAGAAATGGCTTCCTGTCCCCCAGAATCCCCACGCTTGCCATCGAAAGCCAGAAACAGGATGAGTGATTACAGTTCCTGACAATCAATCCATTTCATAGGATCTCCCTCTCGGTTATTTCCTAAATAAATGGATTTTTGGAGGGAAGGATTTATTGCCAATCAACCCTGTCAGCTCTCTATATCATCAACATGTATTTTCTTTTACAAAGTATTTGTTGTATTCTGGTTTTTTTGATTTTTTGTTTGTTTGTTTGTTTGTTTTTGAATGTGGCCTGAGATAGACGCATCCTGGAGAATTTAAGAAATTCCATTTTATTTTGTTGTTTTCCTTCAGGCTTTCCGGGTGCCCATTTCCCTGGCCTCTCAGCCTTTATGTTAATGGTTTTCAAATCATGGCCCCAGGACCACCACCACCAGCACCTGCACCAGCAACAGCAGGGAGCATGTTAGAAATGCAAAGTCTTGGACTTCAACACCACCACCACCACCCCCCCCACCCCCATCTACTAAATCAGAAACAGAAATGCTGAGGGTGGAGCCACAACCTGTTAACTTAACAAGACTTCAGGTCACACTCAGCTGCACAGTCAGACTGCTTTCAATTCTTTTGCTTGAGACCCTAAAAGTCCACACTTTGCGGAAATAGTCTGTGTCTTTAAGCACCTCCCTTAGATTTCTAGGCTTTTTGTTTGTTTTATTTTGAGAGAGAGAGAGAGCATGAGCAGGGGAGGGACAGAGAGAGGGAGAGAGAGAGAGAATCCCAAGCAGGCCCCTCACTGTCAGTACAGAGCCTGATGCGGGGTTCAAACTCACCAACTGTGAGATCACGACCTGAGCCCAAATCAGAAGTCGGATGCTTAACCAACTGGGCCATCCAGGTGTCCCTTTTTAAAAAATTTGTGTTGTCAAACTCTTCTTTGGTAGCCATTGCTCTGAGCGGGCCCTGATGTTCTTTCTTAGTCATGGGTTGTCTGTGGAAAGGACGCTGGGAGCAGGGGTCACTATGCGGGGTCTGATCGCCTGGGCCACAGGACGAAATATAGGGAATTAAACAAGAGCAAAATCCAGAACCAGTGATCAAAGGAAAGAGAAACGTGGGCCTCCCGGACACCAGCCCCCAGTGGGGAGGGAAGCCGCAGGACTGAGATCCCACAGCAGAGCGTCAGGAGGGCTGACCCCGGCCCACACAGTCCTGGTTGATGCCCCTGCCCTCTGCCTTCCTTTCTCAAACTTACTGGCCAATTTGCATGAAGTCCTAGCTCATTAGGCACTGGGGATTGGAAGTCTAGTATTAGGCAGTGTCTCCCCTCCAGGGTTTCAACATCCTTCCAACACCAGAGAAACAAGGTACAGGAATCCAGAACTGCAGGCTAGAATTCTTTTTACTGAGAATTTGCAGTCTCCTGAGCAAGGGAGAAGGGCCCAAGGGAGCTTGCCCTGCTAAAAAGGGCTAGCCGCCTCCCTACAGCGACGGCCTTGAAGGATACCCAGAATCTCTCTGATTTGGGGGCACACCCCAAAATTCCTCATCTCAGAACCGCTGTCTCTACTGAGGCAATGTGGTTCCAGAAAACATTTTTTTATTTTTGGTTTTTTTTTTTTCCAGAAAACATTTTTTACGTTAATCCCTCCTTTGGAGTCATCAAACCAGAGAGAGACCTGGCATCAGTTTAGCACCTACTGTATACCAGATTCCATGCCAAGCACACTACACACAGTGTCTCCTTTATTCCTCATCAGCCTGTGGGGCAGACACTATTACCACCCCCACTCCATCGTACAGATGAGGAAACTGAGGCACAGGGAGTGTGTGACAGTTGCTCTAGATCATAAGACTGGTGAGGGGCAGGTCAGAGGCAAACCCAGGTATGAGCACTTCCCCTGCACCACCTCCTACCTTTAACCCATCCGCTCATGTTTGCCTTTGAAAACTTAGAAACAGATTCCCTAGAAACAAAGCCGGATTCCTTAAACACAGGAGTAGAAAAGGGGCAGAAAAGGGCCAGATATTATTTTGAGTGAGATAGGGTCTTTGTAGCGAACAAGACTGGTGAAGTCTGGTGGTCCTGGAGGGCTAGGGTGAAAGTACATTCATGGCCTGCAAAGCAAGAAGGGGATTCAAAGCCATAGGTAAGAAGGCCTTTGCCTCACCCTGGCCCATGGATTCCCCAGGAGTGGGATTGTGAAAACAGGAGAGTTTCTGAGGGCTTCTAGTGGGAACCAGTGCTCAAGTAATCCCTGCCTGCAGAAGGGGACTTTTCCTACCCCACTCCCCTCCTGGCCCCAGAGATCTGAACAACAAACACTGCTAACAGAGGTCACTTGCCCCCATCACACAACATAAGCCACCTGACCCTCCTTCTGGGAAAAGGCCCTTTCTGTCCAGCAGGCCTAGAGACCAGGCAACCTGAGCCCTACCCCTCCCACCACCCCAACTCCGGGGTTCACAGCCCGGGCGGATGGCCTCCCATGGCAAGGAAAGCCCAGAATGATCTTAAAACCATCCCCAGAGGGGCAGTGAAGACTAAGGGGCACACACTTTTTAAGGACTAGAACACAATCTATCTTTGGCAGATTTTGTTCCACTTTTGGGGATGGCAGTTACGGAGTGTCCCGAGTATGTAATTTTTAACTGATGTAAATTCAGCTTTCCCTGCTTCATTCCAGGAGACACATAATACAATGTTAGGGGTGTGGAAGTGTGTGCATTATGATTAGATTCACAAACCTAGTGCTTGAACGGACGCCGGGAGACCAGCCCCCCAGGAGGGCAAGACAAATCTTAGGCAGAAGCTTTGGGTTTCAGTCTCAGGCTTTTGTTACGGGATAGATTTCTCTGGGTCCACCGTGCTATTGGCATCATCAGACCGCTTCCTTCATTTGCTCCTTAGTGGATTCTAATCAGGACTGGAAGGCAAAGGCCAGGAGCCTGTTCTAGGACATCTGTGGAAGGGAAAGTTGGGTGGATCTGGTGGCGACAGACTCAAATGTCATGTTGGAGACGAGGCTGCCAGGCCGCTACCACAGCACCAGAAGAGATCTGGGTGGGGCAGAGATGAGGCCTCCTGGGTACTTGCTGGAGTTGTACATGTTGCCCTGGGTGCGGTTATACAAGCATCGAGTGTCACTTCACGAAAGTTCATTAAGCTGTATATTTATGTTTCATGCTGTGGAATGTTTGTTGCATTTCATCATTTTTTTTGAAGCATGGCTTTTAAAAAACAGGCATCCTGAGCATTTCCAGTTTAATCCCAATATTGCCTCCAAGGCCTCCTGAAAGAGATGGCGTGCATGAGTCAGGAAATGTCTGTGAAAGGGCAATGTCATTCTCTAAGCAGCAAGGGAGGAATCTGATTTCATTCTGTGGGGGGTGGCGGACAGGAGATTTTCCCCTTCTGGAGTGCAGGAACCCTTGCCTCCGTGCCCAGAGGGATGCAGAGCTGCAGACAGCCTGGAGGAGGGGCCTGAGGGAGCCCCACTGGGAGTGGGAGCGAGTGTTGGCATGGGCTGAGAGAGGCCGAGCAGCCATGCTGGCAACTGCTGAAAGAAGGAGCCGCCAGGGGCCTCCACAGGAGCCCGCCTCCCTGATCTCTGCTACCATCGCAGCAGATTACATGAGGTAAAATGTGTTTTTATAAAGCCACTCCCAACTTTTCATTAGCTTGCTTTTTTCTTAACGAGAAAACTGATCAGGAGAAACCACAAGAGAGCCCCAGCTGGATTTGAGCTCTTTGCAGGGTGGCCAAATGTGGCTGAACTCAGACCAAATAAAGATGTTTACTGACAGCCTAATAAACAAATGGACCCCTTTGGATGTAACCTTGATGAATGGAGCATCCAGGTGTTTTCAATAATGGCAATAAGCACTACAACTCAAAGTATTTCTGATTCAAGTATAATGCATTATTAGGCCATTAGAGGCTGAGCACGGAGGACCATTTGGACACGGCCCTATCAATAATGCTGCTTCCCAGCCTGCATTTAGGCCCAGGGAATTAGTCATCCTGATATTCTATTTAATAAAAACCTCAAGAAGAAGCATCAAAAATCACATTACATTTTAACAGGGTTACAGCAGCCCAGGAGAACCACAAGTTTAATTTTCATAAGAGCATTCATTCCTCAATTATGTCAGACATGAAAATGTAAATGGCAAATTTAATGCTCACAATATCCCTCAAAGCACATTGGCAGGTAAAGGCACATTATGTTGAGTAGATGCTGGCTGCATATCAAGCAGCCCCCAGAGTGAGACTTGGGGGTGCAGAGAGGAGGAGGGATTCAGGCTACTTAGCTGGAAGAGCTCCAGCACCTTGGGTAGGGGGAGGGGAGGAAACACTTGTGCGTCCCAGAGACACAGGCTCCCTGGCGCCTGCTCATGGCATTTCTAACGGGTGCCAAAAGCCCATTTTGTTCAATTTGTTCCGCAGTCAAAAGATGCCAGTGAAGGCATTCCAGGGTCTAAAAGTGAACAGGACTTCCAAGGGATTACCAGGAATTGTATGGAGTATGTGAGATGGGAATGTGTATTTTAAACAAAATTCCAGGTTAGAAACTACTCCTCCTTCAGAGGACTAGACCATTTTCTGGTCAAGAGTGTGATAGAACGAGGAGAGTATCATTTCTATTTTGTTAACTTTTTTAAAGTTTATTTATTTATTTTGAGAGAGAGAGAGAGAAAGAGAGAGCACAAGGGAGGGGCAGAGAAGGAGGGAGGGAGAGAGAATCCCAAGCAGTCTCCACACTGTCAGCACAGAGCCCGATGCGGAGCTTGAACTCACAAACCATGAGTTCATGACCTGAATCAAAATCAAGAGTCGGACTCTTAACCAACTGAGCCACCCAGGCACCTCTTATTTCTATTTTTAATGGGAGCCACTGAAATCAACCACCAAAGAATTCCACTGCCTTTTTTTCCATAAAGAAAATGGCTTCTGCAAGATGTTCATGATATATTGGTAGATTTAAAAAATGGAATAATCTGTAGCAAGAAAATACCAGATATTAATTGGGTAGGTATACGTATAGGAAATCATCTGAAAGATTATATACCAAACTAAGGGTATCTATTGAGTGTGCATTACCTTTGTAAGCAAAAATAATAGTGATAAAGCTTTTTTTCGAGATAGAAACCCTGTTAGAGACTGTCCATTCATGGGTACAGCCATCTCTCCAACGACAATTATACCATTCCTTCTGAGTTTCTCTGTGTCTGTAATTAAACCAGAATCATAAGACATGGGAGAAGAAAGGAGGCTCAGATGCACTCTGGTCTTACCCCTCCCTTCACTCTGGAGGAACCTAAGACCCAGAGAGATTCATTCATTCAGCAAGGATTTGCCAGAGTCCAAATGTACCAGGCAGGACTCGAAGTTCTGTGTTTCCCTCCACAGCTTGATCCAAACCTCACTCTGAAGATCTTGGAGCAGATACATCACTGATAACTGGGTTCTATGGAACCTAATCCATGACAGCAAATTTTACCATTCTTTCCTTTTGGTGAATTTTTTTGGAAGTTCACCTTCAAAAGATCTACTCAAATGTTTTTTATTTCAAACAAGCTCATGTGTCATTGTTTTAAATATTCTTTGCTCTTTTCATGTGAGAAAGCATTTATAAAGATTTTTTCAGAGGAAAATGTTCAAACCATATTATTTTATATGTGAAAGATCCTATAGGGAAAACATAAGAAGCCACAAACATTGAGTTGATGTCAAGGAACTTTAAATGGCCCAGGTAAGAAGAGACGAGGGTCCACACCAGGGCTATAACTGAAAGGTCAGATGGGAGGGAACAAATGAGATACTTAGGAGGTAAAACCTTTAGAATGTACCAACTGAGTGGATGTAGGGATGAGAAGAAGAAGAACCAAGGATGCATGTGGGAAGACATGGCTTTAGAAGCTAGGGAATGTCGATGTCTCCAAGTACCTAGGAAAGACAAGAGAGACATTTGGTAGGATGGGGTAGGGAATTAATTTATCTTTCGGCAGGTTGAGTTTGAGGAGCTTTGGGGACATTCAAGGAAAGATTTTGATGGACATGGAGTCTAGAGCTCCAGAGAAAATTCTGTTGGAAGACAGAGAGTTGGAATACAACTTCGCCATATGACAGTGGTTAAAACTGTGACAGGGAATGAGGTTTTTGGCCCAGGCAGAACATGAATGAAAAGGGAAAGTGGTTGCCATTGTCTGCTAAGCAACAAAAATGCTAAAGCCTTAGGCAGAACAAGAACTGATGAAGGCAACAGGGAAAGAACAGAGAAGTAGTAAAACACCAGGACAGCGGCCAGATCACAAATGCACAGGGCAGAAGGCCACACAGATCACAAGAAGCTAGGAATCAAAGATGGGGGATTTGCTAGCACTACTGAGTCAGCATGACCCTTTGGGCTTTCTCGAGTAAGTTAGACTATGACAACACTCACAAAATCATAACAAAATTTTATTGATGCCTGATTTCTGGCTGGACCCCAGGGGAGCTGAGGCAAGATATGTAAAGCCCAACCTCCCAGACATTTCGAACAAGGCTTAAATTTTTTTTGAAGTGTTTCATAAGAAAACACTCTTCTCCCATGACAACATTTCATGGGTCCTCAGCTCCTCCCCAACACTTAACAACCCACACCCTATGAAGGGGTAGGGAAAACCTTGTCGGGAGAAATGGAAGACATCTGCCAGCCACAAGCAAGACTTCACCTTGCCTTGGCCATGTCTGCCTTCTCTCTGTCAGCACTGAGCGTCTGTCACATGCTGAGCAGCTTGACTCTTGGGTCCCTTCTCTGTGCCCAGCAGCAAAAGAACAGAGGAGGTTGAAATCACATAGATCCTACATGTCCGCTGCAGAGAGGGTAAAATATGAATATTCTAAGACAACGTTGTCTCCATACGGCGGAGCAGAAGACAACATAGGCAGGATGGGGCAAGAATCTTACTCATGCCAATAAATCAGTGGGGACACTAATGAGAGGTTTCACTCTGGGTTCTTGTCACATAATCGGGATCTACAAGCACTTCCTCCTTCCTCCTGGAGCCATTATTACCTTCCCTATGTGACTACTGAAGAGCATGGTGAGGGAAGAGAGGGGTGAAGAACCAGGAAATGACGCATTATAACAGCTGAGTTCAACAATGGCAAACCCCTGGTATTGGGCTGGGAAGGTAACCTCCTTCCCTCTGGCTTCCCTCTGACTTCGTGTTCCACCTGAGGGATATGACTGACTCTCCCGGCCACTCCTTCCCCCTGCAGAAGAGAAGTGATCTATCAGATTGTCTGATTGAAAGCAAATGCTTATCCGAGGATGCACCTGTGTCCCCAAGAGCCTTTAGAAATCCCCACCCACAGAAGGCATCTCTGCTTTTCTGGGTTCCCTGCAGAAACGTGTGGACAAACAGATTGTCCTGGGTGGCAATTGCTGTGAAGCAGCTGGAAGGGGTCCACTTTGCACAAAATAAATAAATCTATAATGTAATGGTAAATAAACCTACGATGTAATGTAAGTCGTGACATGCACCGAGAATACCTTCCACTGGCAAATACGCTGACGTGTCTGGGACACTGGTTTTGCCCAAAAGAGTCTGACAAAAACAACAAACACACATTAACTGAATGAGAATTGGAACGACAAAGGAGAGAAAGAAAGTATGTGTTCAGGCCTCCTCTGTGCTGAGCCCTGCCTTTTATATACACTATAACCATCCAATCTGCACAATAATTCCACTAGACAAGGAAACAGCATCAGAGAGCCTGGGAAACTTGCCTGAGATCACACATGGAAAGAGCAGAGCCGGCATTTGAAGGCCTCAGGTCTGTCTAATTCCAAAGCTCCTGGTCTTTTCATTCATACGTACTGACAGGTGGCAAGCAATTTGTTTTCCTCATTTTCTCTTTGCTTGCAGTTTCAGCCCCACACCAGAGCAGAAAGCCCACTGTCTGGGAATAACAGAAGTGTTGGCGTTCGTACCTGGGGTTCAAAAAATTCCTAGGATCTGGTAAGGGACATACCCGCTGTTGCGAGGGAGGTGGCAGGAATACACATGATAGTACACCTGCACACTATAGTACACCCACACATTGCAGTATACTCACACATGGTTGTACACATGCACGCTGCAGTGCCTCTGCACTCTGTAGTACCACTGCATGCTGCAATAGATTTGCGCTCTAAAGTTTACCTCAAGGTTGTAGTAGGCTGTAGTCTGTCCTCATAAATGTTAGTTCCCTTTCTCAGTTTGAGAAAATGATAGGAACCAATCGCAGTGACAGGGACCGCATCTTGACAACAGTAAAGAGAGGACACCAGCAATTTAAAACTGTTCAGAAGAACTAAAGCCAGGCTTTTTTCAAGGAGGCTCATATCCTGGTGAGAATCAGTTCGTCATCAACTAATCAGGAAAAATCTGTAGAACCCAAACCTCATGGGAAGTGCCATGCATAGTAGACCCCCTTCTAGGATGATCCCCAATGATGCCTGTCTCCTGGTGCTCATACCCTTGGGTAATTCTCACCCCTCAAGGGTAGACTAAATTTGGTACTTGCTTATAACAAGTAGAATACAGCAAAAGTAAAATAACTTCATTTCTGAGATTTGGTTATAAAAGACCGTACCTTCCTTCTTGCTGGCTCGCTCGACCATTCTCCACCCTCCACCACTCACTTAGGTAAAGCCAGCTGCCATGTTGTGCTGCCCTATGGAGAGGCCCCTGTGGGAGAAATTGAGGGTGACTGTCAGCCAAGGTGGAGACGCCCTAGCTGCAACCTCATGAGAGACTCTGAGCCCAAAGACCCAGGTAAGCCATGCCCAAATTCCTGACTCACAGACACTGTGGCATGACAAATGTGTGTTACTTTAAGCTAAGTTTTGGAGTAATTTGTCACACAGCAATAGATAGCTAAAGCACCAAGTGAGCTAGACTCTGCACAATTTTTCATTTGAATAAACATAGTCCAGAAACCACAAATAATTAAAATCGATCCCAAGCTTCACTGGAATTTTGTAAAGAAAGTCAAAGCAAATACAACTTTAAAACCACTACCACACCGAAAACCTTCTTTGGCCATTTCAACACGCCAGTTATCACTCACGTCCAGTGGCTACCCCACAGCCCCTCTCTCTTTATGCCTCAATCTGAATTGCTTACTGAAAACTCACCACCACATTTGGGCCCTCATGGCCCTTCTCTTGACTTCCACTCTCCCTTTCCTTCAATGTCTATTTCTTCTTTTCTTTTGAAAGTATATCTGGACCATGGCAGACCCAAATCACCAGTAACCATCCCTCAGTTTTGCCTCTTCTGGCCCTAAAGCAACCAGTGAGCCAAGCAAGTGAATACAGCATTTGCCTTAGTCAATGGGGTGGTGGAAAGACAGGGAACACACACTTGGGTGAATATTTGCCCCTGTCACACCTGGTGATGGGCTTGAGCTGTTCCATGAACAAGCACAAACCCCATGGCACGTGGACTTCAGCTTAAAAAAAAAAAAAAAAAAGAGTATCAGGTCCTTAGAGAAGTAGCAGCTGCCAGGGGATGACTTGGGTGCCAACCACCATTCCTAAAAAATTGGGCCTTCTGGAATGAAATTTTCCTCTAAGACAATTTTACAGTTTCTCTTTCCATTTGTGATTACATTGGGAAGGGTAGATTACAGATATTTTTGAGCTAGAGATGTCTTACATACTCATGAATTAGGTAAGGGTTTTATCCTACAGCCAAATTATTAAAAATAAGAATGACTTAAAAATAAAAAGTAAAATAATAATAATAATAATAAAGAAGAAGAAGATCTCAGGAAGAATGCCAAGTTCCACCAAGACTGAATTTCTCAAGGTCCTGCAACCTAGCCAGTGTCTGGTTGAAAATTTGCTACAGCCTCATCTGGGGCGTTCAGATAACTCTGAGTATACCCTGATAGGCTGTGCAGAGTCATTATCTCCCCTAAGTAGATCCAGTTCCAAGAGCAGGAAATTAAATAGCTTATTTTAGCCAAGAAGACTGCCGTAAATTAGCTAACTCCATTACCTTCATTGCAGTGCTCCTCTTGCCCTAAAGGACAGCCCTGGGGCTGCACAGGAAGCTCTCAACCACTGAGAGCGGGAGTGGCTCAGGCTGCACGAAGGCTGAGCCTCAGAGTGTCTGTGCAGAGAGAAAAAGTGCCATTCGATGCCCCAAATGCCACCACCTTGGGTTCAAACAAGAGTGTCTCAGGTTATTTTCAACAGGACAGTGAGCTCTGGGAGGACAAGGATGGCATCCTTTATCTCTGAATATATTGTAAGGTGCTCTGTGTTTAGGTAAGCCAAAATGTTTTACTCTCTAAAATGGGAGTGTGTCTTCCTCTCTCTCTGCTTCTTACAGCACTCACTCACTCTCTCTCTCTCAAAAATAAATAAACATTAAAAAAAAAAAAAAAAAAAAAAACAGGGCGCCTGGATGGCTCAGTTGGTTAACTGTTCAGCTGAGTTCACAATCTCACGGTTCATGGGTTCGAGCCCTGCTGAGCTGTCAGCACAGAGCCTGGAGCCTGCTTCAGATTCTGTGTCTCCTCTCTCTCTGTTCCTTCCCCCACTCACGCTCTGTCTCTCTCTCTCTCTTTCAAAAATAAATAAACATTTAAAAATTTAAATAAATAAAATGGGAGTAATATGCACATACGCTTGGAGCTGTAGAGAACATTACAAATTGTGTACATTGAGCTTCTAACAGTTTATAGACACAGATATATATCTATAGATATAGACTGGAATACAGTAGCTACTCAATATTAATGAAAGGGGAAGAGAGTATCACAGAAGAGATAATGGAAAGAAAATTAACCATAAAAACATATATTTATTATTGTGTATGCTATTTGTCAGTCACCATTTTCAATGGACAGAGAGCATCAAAATATATAACAGAGAAAGACAGCATTTTTATAATCTACAAATTTAATATAGTGAAAATAACTAGTATGTACAGCTAACTGTTAACCATTTGTTATCATGACCATTTCATGGTGAGAAAACTGAATATTTCAGAGATTAAGTAATTTGCTGAAGCTATCCACAAGTATATAATAAGGTTTTTAGAATGACAATAGTATCTTTGGAGTACATCATATTTACCAGACGCTTTGCATACATTAGCTCTTTTAATGTTTTCAGCAACCTCATCATTAATTTTTTTTTTCAACGTTTATTTATTTTTGGGACAGAGACAGAGCATGAACGGGGGAGGGGCAGAGAGAGAGGGAGACACAGAATCAGAAACAGGCTCCAGGCTCTGAGCCATCAGCCCAGAGCCGACGCGGGGCTCGAACTCACGGACCGCGAGATCGTGACCTGGCTGAAGTTGGACGCTTAACCGACTGCGCCACCCAGGCGCCCCTCATCATTAATTTTTTTGAGAGAGAGAGAGAGCAAGCAGGGCAAGAGCAGAGGGAAAGGAGGGAGAGAATCTCAAGCAGGCTCCATGCTCAGCACAGAATCCAATGTGAGGTTCAATCCCACAACTGCTAGATCATGACCTAAGCCGAAGTCAAGAGTCAGACGCCTGACCAAACGAACCACCCAGACACCTCAACAACCTCATCATTAAGCTAGAGGCTATTACCCCACTTAACAGAGGAGGAAACAGAAGCCCAGAGAAGTGTCAATGACCATTAAGTGGCAGAGCCCATGTGCTTCCTCTGGACGATATCCTTGATAAATATATATACAAAATCCTCAACAAAATTCTGAATTGAACTGCACATTAAAAGGATCATACACTCTGATCACGTGGGATTCATCCCTGGGATGCAAAGTTGTTTCAAACATATGCAAATCAAAAATACCATACACCACATTAATAGAATAACAGATGAAAGTCCTATGATCCTCTCAGTTGATGCAAAGAAAGCATTTGACAAAATATGACACCGTTTCATGACAAAAGCTCTCAATAAAATGGGTACAGAATGAACATACCTCAACATAATCAAGGCCATATATGACAAACTCCAAGCTAGCATCATATTCAGTAGAAAAGCTGAGAGCTTTTCCTCCAAAATTAAGAACAAGACAAGAATACCCACTTTCCAGTCTTACTCAACATAAAAAAAAAAAAGCCGGGGAGAGCCTGGGTGGCTCAGTCAGTTGAGTGCCCAACTCTTGATTTCAGGTCAGGTCATGGTCCCAGCATCATAGTATCAGGTCCTGCATCAAGCTCTGGGCTGAGCATGGAGCCTGCTTAAGAGTCTCTTCCTATCTCTCTCTCTCTCAAATAAAAAAGAAGGAGGAGGAGGAGGAAATAGTCTACCTGAACTGACATTTAACAATAGGTCTAACAGGGGATAAATGTGCACTATGAAGAAAGGTGCCATGGGTGGAAAAAACAAACAGAACTAAAATGTCAGTCTTAGGTCAAAAGTCACAAGGGCAGGTGTTCTGAGGATACCTATTTGCAGCTGAACTTCTTCTTCCCCTTAGGCCACTCTGAACAGTAGCTGTTCATGAACAGTAGCATGAAGTCAGTCCCTTATCAGGGATAGAAAATTCTCCTTAACAACATACGAAGCCAACTACAGTAAGAAGAAACAATTCCAGGTGATAGATACAACAAAGAAGGAATGAAGGCAGAAAAGGGGATAAGCAGACTAATCTCTTTTCAAGTCTGTGAATCAAAAAACAAACATTTTTACAGTTCTTGCCCCCCACAATTAAATCTGTGTGTGTGTGTGTGTGTGTGTGTGTGTGTGTGTGTGTGTGTGTGTAACAATTCTGAGGAATAGAATAACATTTGTTAGAGGTTAGACAAAGAAAGGTTATCTTTCTCAGATGATAGAAGGCTTGCAATAAGAAATATTGTGCACACAGGCACAATTATAGCACATTTTTGAAATAATTTAATGTTAATATTGAATTGTACATAGTTTGCCAGAGGAATCTATCACTTGGGCTAGATGTGAACTTTTCTGCAAGCTGGTATATATTGCTTAATACAGTTCAGCCTGTTCCCTCCTGATGGGACAGTGTATTGTCCCCATCAAGGAGTTCTGACAACAGGGTTACGACCAGAAGCTGAAGTAAAGACTGATCAAGGATCTAGAATTCAGAGACAAATACCAATCAGTAAGATGCTTCGGGTGACTACTGTCTCCTAGTTGTATAAATTACATGATAAGTGACCAAAGGCATGACGGGTCCGTGAGTTCAGAGCAAAGTTCTGAAGGGCACAGCAGAAGCAATTCAGTTTGAGAGGGGTCCGAACGGCAGCGGAGGGAGAGTAAGAACACTAGCAATTACTGAGCCCCTGCCATACACTTGACACCATGTGCTGGTTTTCATGCCATGCTTTTCCTGCCCACCAGGCACTTACTTCAATTTGTGGTTTCTCCAAACTGTTGCATCTTTGGCCTTCCCAAGAATAATCATCTCAAGGAAATTGAGGTAACACAATGGCAATTAAATAGCCATGAGGAAATGAGTTCCTGTCATCATGGGACAAAGACCCCAAAAACACTGGTTTGGTTGCTGGAAAATATGCAGCTCAATTCAAGCCTAATGTGAGAAAAAGCAGTATCAGAATGCTGGAAAAGTCAAGTTCTTTCCACAGTGGATGCTGCTGTAGTTGGCATGCCAACTATTAACTCCAATTCAGTAAAAAGAGATAAGGAAGGGACAGTCAGTGCAAACCCATAAATCTCTCTGCCATTCAACCTTTTATCTGAATATATAAAAAAAGAATCTAGACAGGAAGTATGTAACCCTAAAGCAGTACCCTGATACATTTATTAGCTATAACTGGGTTTTCCAAAGATGCAGCATAAGTTAATTGAGAGCTTCAAGGGAGGCCTTAAACTACTGGCCTCTTCTACCCATTTAAAATTTAGAAAATCACAATGTTCCTGATGAGAATCAAGATAGCTGTATTGTCTGCAGAAACCAGGAACCCCTGGACACGAAATGTCTACCTGTAGACCCCAATAGCTGATCCCTGCTCAGGTACCATTTTGTAAATGGTGAGTTAAATAAATACGACTAGTATGTGCAAAGGCACTAAATGTGCAATTCTCATTATTCAGTGACCAAATAAGACCTGAAAGCATGAGCCTGGACTTATAACCTGTCTGCCAGTTCAGATCTCTCCTCTAAAGAGTTTCTTTTAATTTGATTAAGAAATTTCAAATAAACACTACACAACTATATACACATGTCTATCTATATTTCTATCTTTTTATCTACGTTATTGAAGGTTAACTTAAGGATAAACACCTACATTTACAAATTCAAATACTATACAAGTCTGACATTATGCTTCTGGAATTATCTACCAGTCCTTCTCACTAGGGAATTTTGCCAGGTATGATCAGGCTAAACTAATTCTCAACCAATGCCTCTTAGAGGACCTTGGGCAATATCTGGAGACATTTTTTTGAAGTTTATTTATTTAGGGGCATCTAGGTGGCTCAGTCAGTTGAGAGTCCAGTCCAACTTTGGCTCAGGTCATGATCTCGCAGTTCATGAGTTCAAGCCCTACATTGGGCTCTGTGCTGACAGCTCAGAACCTGGAGTCTGCTTTGGATTGTGTCTCCCTCTCTCTCTTCCCCTCCCCTGCTCGCACTCTCTCACTTTCTTAAAAGTAAATAAACATTTTAAAATGTTTAAGTTTGTTATTTATTTTGAGAGAGAGTGTGTGAGCAGAGGAGGGGAGGCTGACAGAGAGGGAGAGAGAATCCCAAGCAGAGACAGAATCCCTGCTTGGGATTCTGTCTCTGCCCCTTCCCCGCCCCCCCCCCCCCCCCCGTCTCTCTCAAAAATAAATAAACATTAAAAAATAATTTTAAAAAATATATATATATACAGTTTTCTTGGAAAACACCACATTTAATTAATTATGTGTAAATATATATATTAAGTAAAGTGTCTTTAAACAGAAACACACATAAAACAAGATTATGGATTGATCAGTTGATGAAAATGTTGTGCATAGAGGCATGCAGGAGTCCCATCCTGTATTTCCTCTAGGAGCAATGATTCCATATTTGCTAATTCAGTATTTGTGGCAACTTAACAGGACATAACTGCTGCAGATAATGAGAGAATCGACTGCATCTTAGGAAGGGACGTCTCAGAATCAACATCACATGGAAGTATAAATTCCTGATGTTGTGTACCTTCCTGAGGGCACATTTGAAAGGCTTCCGGAGCACCCGGTGGGAGGTTTACTACAGGGAAAGAGAGGCAGACCCGAAGAAAGAACAAGAGGGAGGAAAAGACAAACTCCACCTACTTCCCCATAAGGCTATGGTTCTGCCAAAGCTCCAATGACTCAGCAGCTCCTGGAGTGAAAACCCAGTGAAATTAAAGTGATTTGCCAAAGACCAGCTAGCTCGGTGATCATGGCGCTAGTACTTGGAGTCTGGTTCTGTCTTTTCTGCACTTACCCCAGGGAGTTACAGAAAGATATCCTTATGGCCATGCATGGAGCCATCAACACAACATATACTCATGCCTGTGGGCACACCAGCCATGTCAGGACTGCCCATCAGCAGCTAGCCACCAGGGGACTAGCTAGTCTAGGGCCTAAGACCCTTACAGACTCACTCAACAAAGAATGACATTTCTCAATCTCAGAGAACACACCCAAAAGTATACACCTGGCAATATTGACATCAACAAAAATGATAACAGCAATATTTATTAAGCACTTCCTCTGTGACAAGCATTGCATTCAGTGCTTGTTACAAATTGTAGAGCTTAGCGTACATCAAAGTCAAGCCAACTGGAGCAACATTTTGAAGAAATGGCTTCTACGGACACAGAAGTTTCTTTCACGTTGATGTAAATTTAGGCAGTTGTCATTTCTGAAAATCTCACCTTAGAGATGTGTGTCCTGGCAGTAGGTGATCACTGAGAACTTAGCAACGGTTGTACTACATTATATTTGTTTATGGAAAATTATTTCTGAAGCCCCAGTGTGAGAAAGTGAGCAGGCTGGGTGCTAAGCACACCCAGCAGAACAGGATATCTGCCTGCAGGAATCAGAGCTGGCAGAGGACAGGAGTCAGGAACTGAAATAACAGGAAAGGAAGCGATATGATTAGAAGAAGTGACCTGTGGACGTGTTGCCAGAGAGGTCCAGAGGATGGAGCAACGTCTCCTGCATAGGAGACACTGCGAAGGCTCTTGGAGGAGGGGATGTTTGCACTGTATGTGAAGAGAGGGCAGCAGGCATGCGGTGGGAGAAAGGGACTGGGGTTCAGAGGCAGGCAAAAGCTAGACAGCATCTGTCTCTGGGTAGCACATATAAATAAGGGTGGCCAGGGGCGTCTGGGTGGCTCAGTTGGTTAAGCGTCCAACTCTGCATTTCGACTCAGGTCGTGATCTCACGGTTCATGGGTTCAAGCCCCATGTTGGGATCTGCGCTGACCGTGCTGAACCTGCATAGGATTCTCTCCCCCTCTCTCTGCTCCTCCCCTGCTCGCTTGCGCTCTCTCTCTCTCTCTCTCTCAGAATAAACTTAAAAAAAAAAACAAAGAAGAGTGTCCAGAATCTATCATGTTCCAGGCCCCATGATAGAACTAGGACCCAAAGATGGTTAGGGTGAGGCTCCAGTCCCAGAGGGGCTCCTGAGCAGCCATGAGGCCCTCCTAGAGCAGTGCTGCTCAAATGCAGCCTTTGGTGAGATAAGGAGCACTCGCCAGAATGAAAAACAACCTGCCAATTCTTTTATTAAGTCAGTCTTGTGGGGAAACATGTGAGCTGATCCAGTGGCAGACTTGACTTACACGTGGGCCCAAGGACACTATCGGGGACTGGCAGCTGGTGTGCCATACTTGGAGTTGCACTTCTCTACAGCAACTGTCTCCAGAACAGGGCACGTGCAAGAAGACGTATTGGGGCACACAGGGTAAACACTAAAATTTCTCCTCATAGAGGGCCACGAGCTCTGAGCTGAAATCTTTGGGGCCAGATGTGCTTTGCATTTTCTTTTGCGTGTTAGAAAAGGCAAAATGTGCACACACCCCACAGGAGGTAGGGCGACACCAATTAATCAGACACACGGACACTTCTGCGGCAAAATTTGTGACTGATTCTCCAACAGCGTGTTTAATACTGATTCCAAATAGTCTTTGATCACTGCAGGTCAGACTTTGCTGATCTTGGGAGACCCATCTTCCCCAGAATTCCTGTCATTTCTACACAGTCTCGTTCCTCTGCACAGCAGCACTGGCAAGCTCTGCTTAGAAATGACTAAACCGCAAACGTGTCTTAGAACCGCAAACGTGTCTTAGAGAGAGAGCATATGACAAAGATAGAGAATGTCTCCCTCCCCGAAGACATTCCAGGACTGTAAAGCTTAGAGATGCCTCCTTCCTCAGAGACGTCCCAGGGGAATAAAGATAATGTCTTGTCTTCCTCAGAGGCAACCAAAAGTAGCAGGCACCATTATCACTCCACCCCCGCGCCCCTTCCCTGGAGCTTGGACTCAGCAGTTAATCCAACAAGGTCACACAACCAACAAGCAGTGGAGCTGGGTTGGAACACGATTCTATAGGGTTCTGTCCGATGCCCAGCTCTGCTCTTACCCACTGAACTCAGATGAGGATATGCCAAGAGCACCGGGAAAATTGCCCGCTATGAAACCTTATTTAAGGCATACCTCTTAACTTCTCTGTGTCCTTACCTGTAAAATGGGGCTAATACTTTCCTACCTCTGAAAATTGTGACGATGTGGTAAGATGATCATGGGATGGTGTTGGGTGGGATATTCTGGAAATTAAAAGGCAATGTAAAATGTAAGGGATTATAACTGATGTTACTGTAATCATTAGGGTCCTAAAATACACAAAAGGGATATGAGTAAAGTGACTTAGTAGCCTTGCCACTGCCTCCCATTGCAGTGTAGAAAGGCCCAGCAAGGCTCAAAGGCCCATCGACACTCAAAGGCCAGCCTTGGTGAGTGGACAGGCTTTGGCTCACAAGACTCCCTGAGCATGACCAAGCAAAGAAGAGAAGAGAGCTTGGGCTCTGAAGAAACAGAATTGTCCTGCTTTCCATTTCTTTCATTCCAGAAATAGTGAGGCCTTCTCAGCAGGTTACGGGGAACTGCTATGTTTTGATTTTACCCAGAAGTTGTCCAAGGAAAAGAGCAGTTCCAGAGCCCCTCTGAGCAGGAATGAGGATCACACACTTAATTCCTACTTAGCTAAACACTCTTCCTTGGCTGGTCTGACTGAGTTTAGAAAGAGTAAATATTTTTTGTAGGATCAAGTAAGTGATTTTGTTTTCTAAATACATGCTGACATAGGGTCTGGATAGAAGAAATACAGGTTCAGACTAGGTCTAGAGATCAGGAATTCACATTTGAGCCCCAAGTGTATATCAGACACAGAGCTGGACATGTGCACAGTCCTCTCCGTACTCTTCATAGCAGCCCCTGAAGGAACGACTGCCGCCCTCACTTTATTACAGATGAGAGAGAAGCTTGGAGAGGCTAACTGGTCTACCATAGACACACAGGCGGCAAGCACCAGAACTGGGGTCTAAACCCAGCTTGCCTGTCTAGAACACCTATGCTGTTTCCAGAATGCTCTGCCCGGCTGACTTATTTTTGATTCCTCTTCTTTGCCAGGTGACCAAAGGACAGACATTGTCATACCGGTGTCTCTTCATCTGTCCAAAACCCTAACCATATTATTCCCTGGCAGATTAGAAAAGTAGTTCTTTAAGACAATAAAATGGTGCTGTTGACTTTTGCATCTTACCTTAGAAAAATAATAAGCATTACCTCTAGAAGTTGACATAGATGGCTTGCTCTCTGTGGTTTCATTTAGCACTCAGTTGTTAGATTGGATCTACACCTATGATGTCGCCGAAAGGTGGAGGTTGGAGATATCAGAGCAAATCAGCCAGTTACCAGAGGTGATGCCCCTGAGACAGGGTCCAGCCTGGTGAGAGGCCACATCCCCCAGGAGGAAGCCAGGCTCCTTCAACAACAGCGATGGCTTACTGGCCTTTGTTCCTGTAGCTCTGGAAACAACAGCATTTCTCCTGCTCATGATCACAAACTTCTGTTTATTGACACCCCCTCTCAATTTTCCTTACTACGACTTATATTGTAACCCAGCACTAGACGTTCTGGGTCCAGCATAAGCTTGAAATGGAAGGTGAGATTTTTAAAAAGTTCTGGGCGAAAGTATTAAACACTGTTAAAGAGTTCAAAAATCAAAGAGATGGAGAAAGAAAGAGATGGAGAAAGGGGGAGAAAAACAGAAAGAGAAAGAGAGGGAGGGAGAGAATTACTGCTTTGCCTAGAGAAGGCAGTGAAAACACAGTCAGCTCTTTATTTGGGGGGTGCATCGTTTTTGTTGCAGAAAACCCAAGGAGATATCATCTTAGCTGTGTCATTGAGCATCTAGTACACAGTGGGCACTGGTCTGGCACACTACCCACATTATCTGGAAGGGGGTGCTCTTTCCAGCATACTTGGGCATGATGCCTTTAGAGAGAAAACAGGAATGGAAATGAGGAGGAAGAGGAGGGAAGGGAAAAGGAGGAATAGGGCCGGGTAAGGAGGGGAAGGAAAAGAAACAGCTATTTATTATAAACATGCATGATCCGGTACCATGCTAAGCTTATGACAGGCAATGCAGCATTTCTCCCCACATCCACTCTGCAAACTGCAAAGTAGGCATGAAGAGTGCCATTTGACAGATTAGGAAACTGCAGCTCACACATCGGCACATGTGTGATCAGCTAGCTGTCACTGAACTACTGCACTAATTTGAGTCAGCGCTGATGAGTGGACCAAAAATAATTCTTCTAGGACAAAGAGGAGAATAAAATTCCTTTGCTCCTAAAATAGTCATATCACTATGGAAAAAAAAAGAGTTTTATTAGATTATTGGGATTCTTGCCTTCATTATAAATTTTATATCCGTACTCTATATAGACAGTCCTGTGTTTTGATTTCAGTGCCACAGGGGACAGTTATATCCAAAGCTGCAGTACCAAGTCTAGTCACTTCACACCAATAAATGTTTTTTTGCAGTTTTTATTGAAGCAGAACAAATTTGAATCATATACTATCAGTGGAAGCTGCAACCAATCCTCAAGGCCAATGAGGCCTTGACCAGAGTTGAACGGTTTGGAGGGTGAACATCAAAATGCTTCTTGGAGGAGGGTCTAAGGCCAAAACCAAGTCCATGCTGGGGGTCAGAGAAGGCCAGGAACCAAGGTCTAGAGTCAAAAGCAGGGAGAAGAGCAGAGAAATAGGAAAATGAAGAGCTGGCTGGAGATAGTCTCAGATCAATAGACTGAAGATAAGTCTGCATCCTTGTAACATGTATTTTATCTGTTCCAAGTGCACAGTGGATGAATAGACCAGAATTAGGTAAAGAAGTCCACCCTGAATACACTCTAGCATGTTGAAAGTCATATTTTTCATCCCATATCACCAATTTACCATTCTGGTTTCTACCCAATTCTCAGTGCTATGCCCACCATATGGTAAGCTGTCAATAAATATTCGTTGAAGTATATGAATCAACACATTTTTTAATGTACCCAGAGAGTGAGGGAGGTTTCTATATTTAGAAGCCTTGACCCCATCTGAGAAGAGACACACCTGAGGGGCCAGTTGGCATCTCACAATGATACCTCTGCTTCTTTGTTAACCACCAAGACCCCCAGTTTGAACAACACAGCCTTCCTCTAGCTAGGAAACTATATTTGCATCAGCACAAGAAATTTGGGCTCATCTCTCAGAGAAGAGGCTTGAAACCCTGTGACCGCCACTTGTCCCCCAGACACACAGTCGTCAAGTAGTGGTTCTGTGTTTTCATAGTAATGGGTGATGGGTCTTCCCTAAGTGCTTGATTACTCCTGCTGAACTCTCACAGTGCAGAGACTTCTATATACGTGGAAGATAACACTCAAATCTAATGTCCAGGTCTGACTTCTCTCCACTTAAGATAATAAGAAAGACCAGTAAAAGAGACTTCACACAATGCAAGAAGAGCACATATATCACTGATAATACCTCCCTTTCACAGTACTTAGGAGTTGCTTGCATGGATCAGGTTATATTCCAAAGGCTTTGGTTTGTCACAGCCGGAAATAATTCACAGGCTAGTACAGTGCAAGATCATGCAATAGTACTCAAATGTAGTCAACTAATGATGGGTGTTACTATTAACTCATTTCAGAACAGCATTATGAAATATTTGTTATCTCCATTTTATAGACGAGGAAACCAAAGCTGGGAGAATAAAGCTATCAAAAAGCATAATAAATTACCCCAGAACTTAGCTTAAAATAACAAACATTGGGGCACCTGGGTAGCTCAGTCAGTTGAGCATCCTACTTCAGCTCAGGTCATGATCTCGTGGTTTGCGAGTTCAACCCCCATGTCAGGCTTGCTACTGTCAGTGCACAGCCAGTTTCAGGTCCTCTGTCCCCCTCTCTCTCTTCCCCTCCTTCGTTCTCTCTCTCTCTCTCTCTCTCTCTCTCTCTGTCTCTTAAAAATAAAATAAATAAATAAGCCTTTAAAAAAACCATGAACATTTACTATCTCACACAGTTTCTGTGGGTCAAGAACTGGGAGATAGTTGGGATGAGTGCTTCTGGCTTAGGATTTCTCCTGAGATTTCAGTCAGTCTGTTAACTGGGGACTACAGTCTTTGGAAGGCTTGACTGGGACATGGCTGGAAGTCTGATGCTGGCTGTGGGTGTTAGTTCTTCCCCAAGCCAGCCCCTCAACAGGCTGCTTGAGTGTCTTTATAACGTGGCTCCAGCTTCCTCAGAGTGAGCAATCCAAAATATAGACAGCCAAGTGGAAGTTATCCATTTGGCTAGCCATAACATCACTTTGACCACATTCTATTTATTAGAAGTAAATCACTAAGACTAGCCCACATTCAATAGAAGGGAAAATAGATTCCACTTTTTTAGGACAAGTGTGTCAAACATTTTACAACATATTTCAAAATCACCACAGAAGCAGAACTGGAATTCTCATTTACCCCTTTCTAATTTTACATCTTCATATCTGTCCTTGATACCCAAGGTAGGGAAAATACGGCATAAATATTTCCCCAGTTCATCTCCATTATCTGTAACAGACATCATAAGCAATCTAGGACTCATTCTGCTGAAGCTAGACTTGGCCTCAGAATCTCTCTCACTGTGCTTGAGGAAATCACCACCAGTCATTTGGAGTTGGTACACAAGTAGACATGTACTCCATCACTGCCTATACCATACCTGTGTAGAAGAACCTCAAAGGTATGGCAGGTTTGGACTTAGACTCCCTAATCTATGGATCACCTCTTGAACCCTCTGTAAAACAAGATTTGTACTAGTAAACCCCTCACAAAAGTTCACTAAGAAGGAAAAGGCTTTAGAAAGCCTCATTTGTCCTACCTTTTAGAAGACCCTCCAAATCTAGAACTCCACTATAACTGTGCACCCCATACTCCAGTGATGTCGTTTATACTCTAGTGACAGGAGGACGGGACTGTATTTAACACCCACATTCCTTTACTTGGTACCGGGGTGCTCACTCATGTGTGCACATTGGAGTCACCAGTACTGGGGACTGGCTCCCACCTCAGGGAGTCTGAGGTCTTTGATCTGGGATGCAGCCTGAAGCCCGGAGCCTTTTCAGAGCTCCCCACGTGATGCTAATGTTTAGCCATGTCAGAAAAACTGACTTAGCACTTTGTTTTCCTGGTCAATAAGCTGTGTATGCATTAAAGTATGTCACTGTGTCACTAGTTAAATGAATATATTAATAGAATTTAGAGAGTGATTAATCTGCAGGCAATATTCAAAATTTGCTACTCTTTTCAAAATGCCAATCTTGTTTTGACTATAGATTGCCTTCCTCCTATAGTTTTTACCATCTTTTTTAAATGGACCAACCCATATGATTCAATAAAGATCAAATTACTTTGCATATGTAAGTGGCTTGAACACACATTTTTCATAGGCACCTCCAAAACCCCCACAAATGTTCACTTCCCTCTATAATTCGTCTGCATTTCATAAAAATATGAGATCGCTTTGGAGTAAATATAAAATTCTGTTGATCTGGAATTTAATGATGATTTTTAGTAAATACTTTTCTCATACCACATAGTCCATGTTTATTCTCATAAATTAATGAGAAGTTAGTTAGATCATCCAAAAATAAAGAGGGAGATTAGATAGATAATCTAAAAAATCTGAAAATTTTCTTTCAATTATCACATCTATCCTAAAAGGACATATTTTTATCTCAGACATTTTTGTCTTTACTCATTAGCCAAGGCAAGGATAGACCATCACCACAAGATATTGAAGGTTTCTGGAGACGGAGGGAAGGCTGCAGTTCCCTTAACACAGTTCCTAAACTTTATTTTTCATTAAAATCACCTTTAAAAGTCCTCATAATCAGTTACACCCCAAATATTTAAATCAAAATCACTGGCAGTGAAAGTTAGGCATTTGTAAAATTTGTAAAAATGCCCTAGGTAGTAGCTACGTGCAAAAAAGTTTGAGAACTATTGCTTAACATTTTACTGCTAATTTTTTTAGGCAAAGAGAGAGAGACCACACAAGCGGGGCAGAGGGACAGAGGAAGAGAGAGAGAAAATCTTAGAGAGAACCCAGAAGCAGGGTTCGACCCAATGACCCTGGGATCATGACCTGAGCCAAAATCAAGAGTTGGACACTCAACCGACTGAGCCACCCAGGCATCCCCTTACTGCTAAATTTGTATGGATCTATGAACAGAATAAATTTTCTATATCCTCAAACTATTTCAAGAAAAAAAAAGCACCTACTTAGATGGGACAGATCTGAATAAAAAGTTCATAACTGAGCTAGACTGTCACACAGTTAAGAACTTGAAAAATACATGTTTCTTCACTTACCAAGATTTAACATTAAAGCAGAACATATTATTTTAAATACAGTATTACCCTTTGGATTTGAAAGCTAAGCAAAAATGTAGTTTATCAATGTGTTCTTTTTTCTCTCTTTGCTATAGCTGACTTGTCTAGTTATGTCACATATGTCTCACAACCAAAGACCAAATTAAAACTGATATCAAGAACCACATTTTTTAATCATAAAAATAAATTGTTTATATTTCTACTGTAAGGGACTTATTAGCTTAACTCACAAGACTTATCCATACCACTTTTTCAGTTCTTAATCATCTACTGCTGCCTTACAACTTCATTTATTTAACTGATTTACATCATTAATTCTTAGTGTTTTTATTTTCAGTGTGTGCCTCACATGGATTGTAAGAGAAGAGATCATGTACATCAACTAATACTTAATGAAAATGTGTTATGTGTCTAGAGCTATATTGGCCCATCAAAAATGTTGTGTTGCCTATAGCTATGTTATTCAATTTACAGTTTACAATCAGTAATTAAATCAACTTAGTGGCCTGACTACCTTTTTAATGACATAGTATAAAACAAAAGAGACTAGAAAAGAATAGCAGATTACAGCATGCTTCCCACATATTAAGGGTAAGTTTAATTAAATGAAATTTTGTTTCAGTGTGTGTGTGTGTGTGTGTGTGTGTGTGCGTGCGTGCACACCCATACGTGTATGTGCACACAGAGTTGGTGGAGCCTTGGAAATCAAAAGAAAACTATATGACAATGATTGATATCCTAAACTAATTTTTTAAATGCATATTAGTTATTTGTAGGACTAAAACTCACACACAATCTGTGATAATTCAGGCAATTTATAACTCACTAATAGCCACTAATTGTGCTCCACACCTGCATCCCTATGACCCTGATTGTGATTAATGAGGTCATTCATTCTTGCTGTTATCCATATAGCATATACAACCTATTTATGCTTTGAACTAACTGAAATGAGGGGAATATGGTCACACTCAATGTCTGCCAAGAATTCTACATAGTGGTTCAGTAAAATGAAGCATCGTATTTCACTACAATGCACACAGTTTGAATGCAGAGAAGACATGTATAAATTGATTCAACTAATCAATATCTGGGTGCCTACCATATGCTAAGCATGAGAAAATTAAATATGATTATTTATACTGTGGAATTATAATAAAGTTCTACCTGCATTAGTGGTAAGTCAAAGGAGGCCACTAATTGCTATATGGGTTCAGAATGGTGAAATTCAGAGCAGACATCAAGATAATTTGAACACATTTTAAAATATTGAAAACACAGAATGTCACAAGATGTGAGAAACCATTGAAGACAAAATTTCATAAGCCACCAACATACCGGCCTCACAGCAAGACGACAGACTTCAGAAGAGGTTATATGGGTTACCACTTGTATGAATATGTATTGATAAATAGAATTTATAGAAATGTATAATGTATGTTTGTATCTATTCTGTTCAATCCTCAAAATGTTTAGAAGTGGAGGGCATACTTGTTTCTTTACCAAGTCATTACAGCACCTTCATATACTTTCCAAATCGATAATTGCATGAGTTATAATAAAATAACCTGTGTCCTCCATGGTTTAATTGCAGTGTGGATGTTCGGTGGCTTTCCTCTAGGTAAGAGGCAATAGCTGGACAACAGACTTTTCTCACTGCAAAGGGACAAATATTTGTGGAATGTGTTTCTCCTCCATCCTCCTCCTCTCTGCAAACTAACATTTG